>NW_027042657.1:0-4153 GCF_036370985.1 Arxiozyma heterogenica | reverse complement strand
TAAAGAATCTCACCATCTCATATTACAACACGATATGATCCATAATAAGGAGGTTATCATCATCAATACTACATAAGATTCTGAGTGAATCTAGAATTATTTATTGTTTTAATAAGTTACACACTTACTACTAATGATCATAAGAATTGTGCTGTTTATCATTAGTGTACCCAAATTATTATAAGGAATCAAGTAGGGATTAGATTACTAATCCATTACTATATCAATCTGAATAGTTAATCAAGTCCCAGAAAATGTTGTCTTTTTATATATATCTGGTTCTATCAACTATTCAATCCGCTATCGTAATTGATTAGTAAACCATACCTCAATTTATTATTTGTAATGATTTGGTCAGACTTCATGGAATATTTAGGATAATATGGTATAGTGGTAAATGGCACAAGTATTATGAGAAGTGGTGATAAATGGGTGATGTTTCAATAACAATAGGTATTTTTAGATTTAACTAGAATTTTATGTACTCTTGATGCTGATTGCTTTTTGTTATACAATAGATTTTGTGTCAAGATACGTGGTATATGGGTGGATTTTATATCATAATCACTCACACTAATAATTTCAGGAAGTCTTTATGTTGAGAATGAGCGCCTTTATTCATTGGATATATAGTAAACATTCTCAATATTATATTAAACAGATTTAGTATACAAAATTATAATAAAGTTCTTTGCTTTTTTTCTCTATATACAACATAGAAATAATAATATACAAAGATTGTAAATAAGATAAAAATAATGTATGATGAAATCCTTGGCTTTATATATGTTAACATTCAACCATTTTCCTCTACGAATAGTAAGATATTTAATAAACAAACTCAACAACCTTTGGTGACCTCTCAACGATTATTACCCAACAATTTATCGTTTAGTGTCTGCTAAAATCTTATTGTTCTATCTATTTCATTATAAAACATTTTATTTCAACACTTTATAATCTTTTTGTAGTCGTAATCAGTAATTTCTTAGAATAATGTTGAGTATTATTTATAAACTTCTTAATGTTAGATATTGATTACTTTGTCCTTCTTGAACAAAGAGAGTAAACTGTATTTGACAGTCTTGTTGTTTAATACTTTCACAATCTTAAACGGAGCTAAAAAAAATTGTATTTTTAAATACTTCCTTCCCCTGAAATATACTTCTCTAATAAGCAAAATAAAGCCAGCAACTTTAAATTTAGTAGGTTTCTGTGAGGATTGTCTTGAGTCTCTAGCATTTTTTGGCGATCTGATAAATAGCTACAGGTACATAAAGTAAAGGCTTGTAGTTTTTTGGTTAATTTAACAGCAGTATTCCTTCTAGCAGAAGATTCACTACCAATGTCAATAAGAGGTTCGTGGAGAATAAATCCAATATCAATTTTAAAGGGGGCAGTTCTATCAGCAGATTAGAGAGTGGAATTGTATACAAATTCTAAATCTGGTAAAAAGATATTATTGGACTCCTGTGGTCTTAAACGTTGAACACACATCAGATCTTTTTAGTTTATATATATATCTTTTTTTTATTTATTTGTACATATTATATATATACATAAACATTTATGTTGTATAAAAGTAAATAGATTATCTTCTTATATCTTATTTTTTCTCTCTTTTGAAAATTTATGCTCTTTTTTTATATATCTAGACATTGCATATAGAATTATTGGCATTATAAAATTTTCTGATTAATAAAAAACTTTTTTAATATACAATGATTATAATAATTATTCCACCACTTTCTTCTCTACTTGAGTAAACAGTTATACTGAAATTTCTATTTCCATTAGTTTATATATTGAGGAAAATATTTATTGTAAATTATCACCATAGTAAACAGTCACTTCATTAAATGAATATTTCCTATTATAAAATAGATGTTTACTAATAATTAGCGGAATGCTTGTTCAAATTTGAGAAATATATGATAATTATAATTTTTTATTGATATCTGATGGAATAATGGTGACTTTAACTGTATCTCTGCATAAAAATAAACTATATTTTTGTTTTTTTTATTGGCTTAATCGTAGTTCAGTCTTAATAAAAAATTATACTTCATTTTGTCCTCTAATAAAGTAAAATTAAATATAGTAATTAATGAAAATATTTTTGTGAACTTTTTTTTTGCTGAAAAATTGAATTTATTATTATTATTGGGAACATAATACCAATATTTTGGGCTCATTTATTTATTTTAAGCTTGATTTAATAATCTAGAGTTTGATTTAAAATGGAAAAAATAAAAAAAACCTATATTTGATATGCATACACTAAAAGTTTATAAAAAGTATGTTTAATAATGTTAAAGAAGGATTCATTTACTATATTTAGTATTCCTGGTCCGTAGAATTTGTATATTTCTTGTTCAGATTTTAAAATACACTGGAATTGAACTTTCTTTTATTTCACCAAAAATATATGCAGAAAAGTGTTAAGAACTATCAGTGACTGTATTGATAAATTCCATTATTTTTTTTTTAAAATTTTTATTATTAGGTTCCTTATATGCTGCACTAGTGTTTGATTGTTTAAAAAAATTGATCTCAAGCCAATAATAATTTAATACTGCTTTAATATTATGTTTTGGTTTACAGGAACTTTGATTGAAGAAATTTGTAAATCTAGATTCCTCAGAAATTTGATTAAAAAAATGAGTGAGTTTAAGACGATAAAAATATTTTCAAAATTTTGGTAAATTTAGTTAACATAACATAGCTTCAACAGTAGCATAGTAAAGGTTATTCTATAATTTTGAGAGTATTATTTTTAAAGTATGGTTAATACTTATAGACAAATTTATCTTAACAATTAAATTTTTTCAAATAAATCATTTTCATTCTTTTCTTTTATTGATTATATCTTGCTTACAAACAAATTGTTTCTAAAAAAATTGATTTTTGTTTTTGATTTTTATTGACTATAGCCAAATTTTGATTTAATAGTCAATTCAATTATTAAAATTATTTTATCAGTTAAAATATTATTTTCTTTTCAATGAGATTTTTATTGAATTCTAGGTTAGAATAAAAAACAATAGTTGTTACATTAAAGGCCGAACTTTTTTGTTAATCTATTTTTTTTTAATTATTTAATCTTTCTTTTAAAGGCAGTTGGTTTTTTTATAATTAATACAACAAGCCTTTTTTCTACAAATATAATATGTGTTTAGAAAACTTTGAAAAATGATTTTATTTAAAATATTTGTTGTTACACAGGTCTTGGCTTCTATTAGCAGTAGAAAAAGTTTTATTATTTTCTGTCATAATTTGTCCTCTGGATGAATAATATTAGTACACATGTTTTTAGCGTCGGTGCTCATATTGTATGTTATTATTATGTATTATTATTATGTTGATATGTAGAGTAATTTTCCCTCCATCTCTTGATTGGGAATTAATAATTATATAAATACAAAAAGAAACATATAATAAAATGTATATAACTTATTCATCCAGATTGGAAAATTAATAAGTAAAATCGTCTACTTATATATGTTTACCTTTTGGCAAATCTTCATAATATATTAATTTATTTTTATTCTGTTTGATCTTATCTCTGTAATATTAAATGTGCAAAACAAACATTTTTCCTCTTTGATATATTTATATGTTCCCCAAACAGGTAATATATTATTCCAGCAATGAAAATAAAGATATTCATATAAATGATATGGAATTAATTTCAGAGATAACTAACCCATATTTCACTTCTTTATATAATAATGTGCAAAAGAAATTAGAAAAAATTATTTGCAAAACATTTACGCCTTTTTAAGAAAGAAAAACTAAACATAAAGACAAACATCACAAAAATCGTGATAACCAAACCATTTTCAACATTAATTGAAACAGACGTTTAAAAAAAACAAATTGTTATAACACCCTATTTATAATAATATAATACAAGAAGCAGCCCTTCACTCATAAGTCCATATCCCATATCCACTCGAATGAAGTATTGTTGTTATTCCAACAAGATTAATTGTTATCAGACACACATAACCATAGGGTTATCACAATCGATAAAAAAGAAAGCAGTGCTTCCAATCGGATTCGAACCGATGATCTCCACATTACTAGTGTGGCGCCTTACCAACTTGGCCATAGAAGCTCCTGAATGTTACTTTTGTTGTAGTATGGTGTG
>NW_027042656.1:0-4894 GCF_036370985.1 Arxiozyma heterogenica | reverse complement strand
CAAGTATCATGAATAGTCAACAAATTACTGTTGCACCAGAGCAACTACACGTATCTTCTCAAAGTGCAAGTCCAAGTAGTAGATTAAGTGCCAAAACCTTGTCACAATATAAAGCTTCTGCTCCTACATTTAGTGTTAACAGTTGGAGTACTATGAAGAGTGAATCATCGTCCAGAAGAAACGGGGTTGAAAGTAAAACAGGTTCTTCAACTGAGGCAATCACAAATACTCCAAAGGTTACTGCAACTCAAGAGCCATTACAGGTATCTTCTCAAAGGGCAAATCCAAGTGGCAGATCAAATACAGTAACATTATCACGTTATGAAACTTCAGGTTCATCTACTTCAAGTATCATGAATAGTCAACAAATTACTGTTGCACCAGAGTCACTACACGTATCTTCTCAAAGTGCAAGTCCAAGCAGTAGATTAAGTATAGTAACATTATCACATCATGAAACTTCAAGTTCGTCTACTTCAATTATTATGAATAGTCAACAAAATACTATTGCACAAGGGCCATTACACGTCTCTTCTCAAACCACAGAGTCGAGTGGCAGATCGAGTACAGTAACATTATCACGTTATGAAACTTCAGGTTCATCTACTTCAAGTATCATGAATAGTCAACAAATTACTGTTGCACCAGAGCAACTACACGTATCTTCTCAAAGTGCAAGTCCAAGTAGTAGATTAAGTGCCATAACCTTGTCACAATATAAAGCTTCTGCTCCTACATTTAGTGTTAACAGTTGGAATACTATGAAGAGTGAATCATCGTCCAGAAGAAACGGGGTTGAAGATCAAGCAGGTTCTTCAACTGAGGCAATCACATATACTCCAAAGGTTACTGCAACTCAAGAGCCATTACAGGTATCTTCTCAAAGGGCAAATCCAAGTGGCAGATCAAATACAGTAACATTATCACGTTATGAAACTTCAGGTTCATCTACTTCAAGTATCATGAATAGTCAACAAATTACTGTTGCACCAGAGCAACTACACGTATCTTCTCAAAGTGCAAGTCCAAGTAGCAGATTAAGTGCCATAACCTTGTCACAATACGAAGCTTCTGCTCCTGATACTGCTGGTACACGGTCAAATTTTATCTTAGTGCTTTTCTCCTTATTTCTATTCATGGTTTAGTTAATTTTTAAACAATATACATATGTATTATATATAATAGTATTTGTCTATACCCCAATATCTACTCTTGTAATACATATTTTATATTAATTTATCGGTGCGTTTTTTATTATTTCAAAAGTAACAAAGGAAGGCTGTTCTTTTTTCTCGGTATAAATAATATTAGTGTATATGTTTTAGCACCGGTTTGTAAGAAATTATCTCAAGTAATATATATTACAATATGAATATTAACCATATATGAACACTTACTGCTGAAATTGAACTTTCTAGAATTAATAATAGACCAATTAGATTTTAGTAAACATTAATTGATAGGAAAAAGTGGAGAACGTACTGTTTGCTTGTCAGCAGACGTAAACAAACCTGATCATAAATTTGGTGCCGTACATAGACGAGATAGAGGAGATATGAAAATATATAAAGCCAGCTTTTTTCATATCATGTTTCTCCCCTTGTTCACCTTTTATAAATAAACAAACCGAAGAACTTTATTATAATTTTGTATACTATATCTATCTAATATAATATTGAGAATGTTTACTATATATCCAATGACTACGGGCGCTCATGCTCATCAATAATACATCATATAATTATGTGCATTATTTTCATAGGTTTTTAATAAACCAGAGATCCAATTTACTAATAAGTTAAGTCATGACTGTATTAAATACAAACACCACTACTTTCCAAGATTATCATCTTTTTTTATTTTATTGTTACAAGGTTATGTTAATATTTGAATAATCAAGTAGATCATTTTAATATAATAAATTTTAGTAACGAAAAACAATTTTGTTAAAGCTATAAAATTAATATTTCTAGTAGTGAGAGTTTTATAATGGAATATCTGATTATAGATAAATTATAGGAATTGATGTGAAATCAATTTTGGTGTATTGGATAGGTTAAAATATATTAGTTACATTCTTATTCTATTACTTATATTCATATTGTTAATATTACAGTTTTGATCAAAGATAGCACATATTTTAGGAATTGTAATAAAACAGTCTCAGTCTAATAGTTGGTTTATATTCGTTAGATTATTTATTTTCCAGATCGTTTGTTCTAGGTAGGTGATGATTTGTTTCAATATTAATTTATTCTACAGTGTCTAATGAGGAGTAACAGAATTATCAATTAATTGAGATATGAATAGAATAAATAATGTTCATTTCCAAGTCATACAACATCCATGTTATAATGAAAATTAGTGCTTGAATATTCATTATTTATTCCTGTTATCATGTTATAGTTAGTAGTAAGTATATCCATCTGATAATATCATCCAATGCATAATAAAGTAATATACAATCTTTTTTTTTCATATTCAAACTATTGATAAGGAATTGCGTCTGAATATTTTTAAGTAATTATATTTATAAAGACGTTATGTTAATGTAAAGTATTCTATTAATAGATATCTAGTCTAGAAATAATGTATGTATCAGGAGGATTACCTATAGCTTATGGTGTCTTAGTTAACTATACCTAGTATAATTAGATGTAGAATACCATGATCACATGATGTTGAATGGTAGTCTACCAATGTTCTAAATTGTATTATATGGAAGTGTGTGGAGCATAGTTGATTATTTACTGATAGTACGTTTAAGTTGTTGTTGTTATTGATTTTTTTATTCCTTTTAGACTATTTTTTGGAAATTTTTAGAAAAGAGATTCGCTAGATCTTGAAGATTGATATCAAATCAAGAAACAATGTTAAGTGATATTAGGAATAATTGAGTAAGATATGTGTTAGAAAATAAACAGTATGTCTATTAGGTTTCCTTATTAAAGACTGTTTTATTATGTCGTTCATGATGATAATTAGAAAAGAAAAATATTTTTCAAGAAAAATTTTAAGAAAAAAATCAAAAGAAGAGAGATCAATTTATACAAATCATACTATATAATCATGGTTATTTTCACAAGTTTTTAATAAACCAGAGATCCAATTTACTAATAAGTTAAGTCGTGACTGTATTAAATACAAACATCACTACTTTCCAAGAGGGTAGCATTGCCGTGAACAATGATGATCTAATCATTAAACTTAGAAAACAAATTGATCTTCTCACAAATAAATTAGCTACATTGGTAGACCAAGAAAATGAGCTGTTAGAAAATAATACTTTAACTGATTTAGAAATCAATACTAAAATGGATGAAATTGAAAAGTCAAAAACCTTATTCTCTAAAAGATTAAACAAGGCAACTGAAAATCTTAACGAGTTTTTAAAATTTAAAATTAATAATAATAAAGAAAAATTTTATAACAGTGATAACTTCATAAAGGAAAACAGTATTAATAATAACAAAAAGGATCTTCTAAATAACGATAGTAACAATAAGATTACCATTGAACAACATATCCAAAATGTAGTTCTACTATTCAGCAAAGAGGATAATGGCAAATATTATACGTGTTACAATTGTCGTGGCGAAAAAATTCAATTCTATTGGGAGTCTGAGTCAGCTAAAATTGAATATACACTAAAAACTTTAGATGATTTCCCAATATGGAGTAGCTACATTAAAGATTTCTTACAAAATGGAATTTTGATAATATATTAGAAGTTAATTAAAAGATAGATAAGGTTGAAGACACAATTTTAAGAAATACAATAAAAACTCCATTGATGGAACGTTTGACAACTACAGAAATCTTGAAGGTCCTGCTTCTGAAAATTATAATTTTATAAGGAAAAGATTTATGTCTCGTTATCCAAGAGATGTAAAAGATAGAATGTGGAAGGAGATTTTGATAGATGAATACTGTTTTAACACAGATAATTATGAACAGAAAATAAACGATCTAATTCAAATCGAAAAATGGAGTTATATTGTAAAAGTGAATCCCACCACCCAAGAAACTGTTCTAGAAAAAAAGAAATAAACTTAGGCAAGAATATGATAATGAAGAAGTCCTTACAAGAAATATCGAATAACAATAGCAATACGAATACTGTAAATTATAGGTACAATAACGATCAAGCATTGAATAACACTTTAAAAATACAAAAAATAAAAACATAACAACTACCATTAGCAACATTAAATCTACTTCTAAAAACAGACAAAAAGATCCTCAGCATGATAAGAACTTAATTCTTATAGATACTGGATCACCAATTCATATAACAAATAAAAGAAATTGGCTAAAGAATTACCATACAATTAAGAATGCACCTAAATATGGAGGAATTGGGTCAAAGGAAGATTTAACTATTGTGGGATCAGGATTTCTACCAATTAAGAAAAATAAAGAAAATGTGGTACTGCTTCAAACATATTATGTTCCTCAGGAACAAATCACCATACTATCAGCATCTAAATTGTATGATGAAACTGCTGTATTGATATATTACCGGTTTGAGTAACATGTAAATGTATCAAAGAGGAAAAATGTTTGTTTTGCACATTCAACGTTATGGAGATAAGATCAAACAGAATCAAAATAAATTAATATATTCTGAAAAATTGCCAAAAGGTAAACATATATAAGTAGACGACTTTACTTATTAATTTTTCAATCTGGATGAATAAGTTATATACACTTTGTCATATGTTTCTTTTATATTTATATAATTATTAATTCCGAATCAAAAGATCGAGGAAAAACTATTCTACATATCAACATAATAATAATACACAATAATAACATATAGTATGATCACCGACACTAAAGACATGTATACTAATATTATTCATCCAGAGGATAACAATATTATAACATATCC
>NW_027042655.1:0-34643 GCF_036370985.1 Arxiozyma heterogenica | reverse complement strand
TAAGTAAATTATATATAGACACCCGCTAATGAAATGTAATGAAATGTAATTAAATGTAATGAAATGGCGGGCAGTGAGATAATATAATATAATATTATTATAAGGTACCCCCTCTATTATCTATGATCTATGATCTATGATCTATGATCTATGATCTATGATCTACGAGGGGAGGGGGTATAAATAGCTATTTTGGTGGAAATGGTAGACACGATACTCTTAAGATGTATTACTTTAATGTATAAAGGTTCAAGTCCTTTAAATAGCATATATATAATATATATAATATATATATAACATATAATATAATAAATATATTATATATAGACACCTGCTAATGAAATGTAATGAAATGTAATTAAATGTAATGAAATGTAATTAAATGTAATGAAATGTAATGAAATGTAATGAAATGTAATGAAATGTAATGAAATAGGGGTCAGGTAGGGTCCCCGGAGGGGAGAATAATATAATATATATTATTATGTGAGATTTAATATTAATTAATATAAATAAAAGAATAATAATAATATAAAGGATATTATTAATATAATAATAAATAAAAATAATATAATAATTGAGTCGTGAACTAATAGGTAAGTTACCAAAATTTGAGTTTGGTTATTGTTTGTTCGAATCAAACCGATTCAATAATAATATATTATATTATCAGGGGTCGCTATTTCTAGGTGGGAGAATATAGTGGGAATATTGTTTAACGGTAAAACAGTTGTCTTTTAAGCAGCTCATGTTTGGTTCGATTCCAACTATTCTCAAATAATATACATATATTATTAATACTTTCTTAGCTTAATGGTTAAAGCATAATACTTCTAATATTAATATTTCATGTTCGAATCATGAAGAAAGTATATATTTATATTTATATTTTAAATATATATATACCCATTATATATATTAAATATATACCCCCCCCCCCCGCCTTGAGAGTCCCTATATAGATTCATATTATGAAATATAATATAGTAGGGGGATTATAGGGGGGGGGGAGAAATGGGTAATTATAAAAGTAATAATAATATATTATTATCTTTGTTATAATAGATATAAGTTAATTGGTAAACTAATTGTCTTCCACACATTTATTGTGAGTTCAAGTCTCACTATCTATAATTAAAGATTCCCCCCCCTTATTGGAATATTGAAATATTAGAATATTGGAAGGGGGGGGGGAGGAGAGTATATATATATTCTTTTTATATATATTAAAATAATATATTATATATAATAATATATTATATTATTAATAATATATATATATATCATATATTATATATTGATATATTCCTATCTTTGGTAGGTGGGTTTCTGTTATAATATAGACCCTCTTTTTGTAGAGGGGGGGAGCTATATACTATGGTATATATAATATATATTATATTTAATAAAATGTTAATATAATTTATATATTATAAATAATAAGAAGATATATAATATATCTTATATTATTAGTAATATATTATATATATTATTATATATAATATAATATATAAGAGAAATATATAATATATTTTCTATTAAAATTACTTATTGTTTATAAAGAGTAGTAATGATATATTAATATATCTAATGATAATATAAATATATAAATTATCATATATTAAAATAATGATTAAATTATAATTATATATATATAATATATAATATATAAAGGGGTATAGTTAAATACTATATAAAGATAAAGATATGCAATTAGTATTAGCAGCTAAATATATTGGAGCGGGTATTGCTCTAATTGGATTATTAGGAGCAGGAATTGGTATTGCGATTGTATTCGCTGCCTTAATTAACGGAGTAAGTAGAAATCCTTCATTGAAAAAAGACTTATTTGGATATTGTGTATTAGGTATGGCTTTAAGTGAAGCTCTAGGATTATTCTGTTTAATGATTTCATTCATTTTATTATTCGCTGTTTAATTATTAACTTAATTAAATAATATATATATTATTAATATTCCTATTATTATAATAATAATATACCATATATTATATATATTATTATATTATAATATAATATAATATAATATTATTATATAATATATATATATATATTAATTCTTTAAACTATAATAATAATTAATATTAGATATTTATATCATAATATGGGTTCTCAGGAAACGAGAATGTCTTATTATTTGTATATAAACCTTCTTCTAATAGAAAAGGATTATTATTAACATAATAATGATTATATCATATTAATAATTATATATTATTATATATTATATAATATATTTATTATATAAAGAGTTATAATATATATTATTATAAGGTATCTTATATTAGGAAGTAGATGTTTTACTATACATTCCTTACCTGCCCTCCCGCTTTGAAAAGGCGGGTCCCTGCCCGCTATATCATTTGCGGGTCCCTACATATAATATATGATATATTAAATATAAGATATGATATAACAGGATATAAGACCTTTTTAAATATATTTCCCCCTATCACATCTATAATAATGATATAATATTGAAGAATATTATATATATCCCTGAAATATATCATATTAATATTAATGATATTAATAATATTATATAATAATATATATTAGACAAATATAAATTATTATATATATATATAATAATTATATATATAATTATATATATATAATAATATATATAAATATATCTATATTATATTAATATAATAATAATAATAATATAATATTTATATTAAAAATATATAATAATTATATTAAGAATGGTATTATTATTTTCCTCCAATCCCCCCCTCCAATATGGAGGGGGGAGGTTAGGTAAGTATATATATATTATATAGATAATAATAATATTATTTCTTTCCGTTTTGCAGGAGAAAGTTATTATATATAATATAATCTTATATATATATATAATATGAATTATTATATAGTAGAGGTAAATAATATGAAATTAATATATTTTCCCACCTTTATTATAATAATATCAGATTTCTAATAATTAGTAGGAGGGGTATTATGATATAATAATAATAATAGTGAATATAATAATATTTCCCGCTATGCGGGTCCCTCCCGCATAGCGGGTCCCTGTATGATTATAAACCCACCCCATACTATTTTAATAAATATAACCCTTACTATAAAAAGGGGCGGGCTGAGAGACTAATTAATAATATTTCATATTATATATTTCATATTATATTAGAATATAATATTATACCCCCCCCCTTATTGGAATATTGGAATATTGAAATATTAGAATATTGGAAGGGGGGGGGAGTATATATATATTTTAATAGAGAATTATAATATTTAATAATTAATAATATTAATAATAATAATATGCTTTAAGTATCCTTTTCCTCTAAGGAAGTGAATACTTATAATAATAATATAGATAGAATACGGTAATATGTAAGGGGGGGAGGGTGCATATTAATCAATATATAATATTAATATATTAAATATAATATTAATTATATTCAGGGTGGGCTATGGAATGGTATAAATATTATATTATAAATATAATATAATATATAATAATATATATAATATAATATGATATAATATAAAATAATATAATATTAATATAATATATATATAATAATATATAAGTAATAAATAAATATATATTATATAATAATTAATAAAAATATTAATAAAAAAAGATATATATATATTTATTATAGGTTAATAAAGGAATAATATAAAGAACATGATGTTGGTTCAGATTAAACGTTAAATAAGGACATTACACATGTGAATCAAACGTTTATTATTAAAAAGATAATAAATAAGTGGTGAAGAAGTGAGTAATAGATAGGAATAATGAACTATAAATTATATTAAATGTATAATAAGATATATTTATAAAAATATATATAAAGATTATTAAAGAATAATAATTGTTTATAGTCAAGCCTATAATAGTTTAAGGTAGTAGGATTATTAAGAGGTAAGCCTAGCCAACGATCTATAATCGGTAATGAGAGTTAGAACGATCACATTGATTAATGATATAATCAATATCTATAAGATACAGCAGTGGGGAATATTAAACAATGATCGAAAGATTGATTTAGTTACTTATTAGGATGAATAATATTGATAAAAAATAAAATCCATATATAATAAAAATAATGATATTAATTACTTTATAAATAATAAAGTATTATTATATATAATATATATAATATATATTAAATAATAATAATATAGAATAGTCTTAACAAATAATTGTGCCAGCAGTTGCGGTTATACAATGAAGGCTAACGTTAATCATAATGGTTTAAAGGATTTGTAGAATGAATATTATAAATAATAATATTTAGAGTTAATTAAAATATAATTAAAGAATTATAATAGTAAGGATGAAATAATAATAATAATTATAAGACTGGTAATAATGAAAATATTAATTAATAATTAACTGACATTGAGAAATGAAAACTAAAGTAGCAAAGCAGATTCGATACCTGTGTAGTTTTAGTTGTAAACGATGAATACATATTTTATATAATATATTATAAAATAAAATGAAAATTAAAGTATTCCACCTGAAGAGTATATTAGCAATAATGAAACTCAAGACAATAGACGGTTACAGACTTAAGTAGTGGAGCACGTAATTTAATTCGATAATCCTCGATAATCTTACCATATTTTGAATATTTATATTATATAAAGACCCCTCCCTTATTGGAAGGGAGGAGTATATAATAATATAATTACAAGTGTTACATTGTTGTCTTTAGTTCATGCTGCAAAGTTTTAGATTAAGTTCATTAATGAACAAAACTCCATATATATATAATAAATTATATATATTATTATATTATTAATTAATATAATTAATAGGAATTAAGACAAATCATAATGACCTATATAATATGGGCTATAAACATGCTATAATAATTTGAGAATAAAATTATAATAATATTATATAAAAAATAATTAAATTAATAATATAAAACAAATTAATCTTTAATATAATTTTATATTATATTAATAATATGAATTATTATCTGTAATTTGATAATATGAAAAAAGAATTACTAGTAATACGTAAATAATTATGTTACGGTGAATACTCTAACTGTTTCGCACTAATTACTCATCACACATTGAAATATATATTTATCTTATTAATATATTATATATATATCATAATATATTATTTATTTATTCTTAAATAAATATCTCTATATTATATATATATATTTTTTTATTATATATATTATTTATATAATCTCCCAATAAGAGGAAGAGAGTTCTTGTAATATATAAATATTATATATATTATTATATGAAAATATATTAATTAATGTGAAGTTGAAATACAGTTACTGTAGGGGAACCTGCAGTGGGCTTATTAATATCTTTTATATTCTATATCATTTATACCCATTATAATAATATAAATATCTCCCTCCCCCTTCGGAGGGAGAATACATAATATAATATATATTATCATATAATATTATTATATATTATTATATAATATTCTTTATTATAAATTTATATAATGAGTAAGTATTATATATAATAAATATTATTATATAATAGCACCCCCCCCCTCCTTTGGAGGGGGAAAGCATATTATTTATATATAATATATAAATATTATTATAAATATAATATTCATATAAATATATTATAAAAATAATATATAATATGGATATATATAGTATATATATTGAGAGATAGGAGGTATAATGTTATATACACCCCCCCCTTTTTTCAGGGGGGGGGATATAATTATATAATAATATCATATTATAAGGATTATATATATATTAATATAAGGATTATTATATAGGGTAATAATATATATATATATATATATTAATTATAAAATATAATAATAATAATATAATAAACTTGTATAGTTTAATGGTTTAAAACATTTGTCTCATAAATAAATAATGATAGGTTCAATTCCTTCTACAAGTATAAAATATCATCTATTAATATATATATTAATATATCATAAATATTCAAATAGGTAGCCGTGTAATATATAGCGGATCTGCTTCTTGCATATATAATAATATATAATAATATAATTATATATAAGGTAGAATAGTTATATATATAATATATATCTCTTTAATTAATATTATATTATATGTGACCCAGCCCACAGTTTTAGCAGGGGGTTCCTAATAGTATAGTATAATATATTATATATTGTATATAATAATATGTATTATAGTATATATAATATTAAAAAGGAGAATATATAATAATATTAAATATAATAAAAATAAATGAAAATAAATTTAATTAAATTATTAAATAAATCAAATAAAGATAATTTATTAATAAAAATATTAATAATTACAAGGGATAATAATATATTAGGTATAAAAGAATTAAATAATAATAATCAATGAAATATAATTATATATAATTATAATAAGAATAATGAGATTAATAATATTATTAATAATAATATAATTATTCAATTATTATATAGAATAATAAATATGATTAATGGTAATAAATTATTTATTAGTAAACCATTATTTAAGCATAATATTAATACTATTATTATTAAATATTATTATTATATACCAATAGATAATAATAAGATTAACATAATAATTAATAATATAATAAATAAATTAAGTAATATATTATCATATTATTATAATAAAAAGATTATTATTAAACCAGTTCAATTATCATATGTATATATGGATCATAATATTTTTAATGAATATATTATATATTTATTAAATAATAATAATAATATAAATATTGATAAAATTATAAATAATTATATTAATATATTTAATAATATTATACCCTTAAATATTACAGGGAAGAACAATAATATTAAATATTTAAATGGATGATCAATTATATTAAAAGGTAAATTATCAGATGGTAGATCAAAAACATTAAATTTAATATATGGTTCATTTAATAATATAAATAAATCATATAAATTAAATTATATCCCTAATAATTTATATAATGGTCATATTAATCCATTAAATTTAAATATTAATAAAGATGGTAAATATAATATTAAAGTTAAATTAAATTATAATAATTAATTTAATTATTAACATTATATTATATTTATATTTATATTTTTATATCACTCATATAAATTTATTATCTAATCCCACTCATAATATATTTATATACTCACCCCTTCCAATATTTCAATCCTCCAATAAAAAAGGGTCCCTGTTTATTATTATCTCCCGCGTAAAAAATACACAGGTCCTTAATAATATAATTATTATATTATTATATAATAATATAAATATTAATATTCCCTCCCGCCTTGAATAGGCGGGCCCCTATTATTATCATATAATATTATATATATATTATAATATTAAGAATATATATATCTTCCGCTACGCAGGCAGGAAATATATTATATAATTTATAATATTATATAATAAATATTAAATTTAGTGATAGTATAAGTATATTATATTACTTAATATCCCCCCCCACTATATAATATTTCATATATTATATTATATATTTCATATATTATATTATATATTTCATACGCGGGGGGGGGAAGTAGTATAACTTAGACCATAATATATATAGATTAATATATAATCAGTATATATATATATAATATATAGATAAAGAGAGTATATTATTGAAATATATAATATAATGGAGTATAATATGTATAATATAATAATCACCCGCCTATACGGGTTCCTGATATTATTAAAAAGGTATTATATATATATATTAGATAGTCCTCCCATTATTAATTATAGGCCTATAATAGTGGGAGGAAATATTAGATAAATCTTATATATATATATATATTCTCTATATAATATATATAATATATTAAAGATTATTATATTATATATAATATATAATAATATATAATAGATAAAAAAATATATATATAATATATTAATAATAATATATATACAATATATATATACAAGGACCCCCCCTTTTTTCAAGGGGGAGTATATTATATAAGGAGGTATATAAGAAGATATATATATATCAAATATAAATATTAATATTTATATAATATAGAGGATATATTTTTATATATAATATATATGGTATATATATTAAGTATTTTTTTTCCTCTCTTCCATTATTTATAAAATAATAATATTATACTTTTAGTTTATTTATATATTCATACTAACAGGGAGATATATTATTATTAATAATATAATATTAATATCATAATACCATGTAGTGGAAGTATTATCAGATAATATATTATAATATATAATGAAATATTATATTATATAATATATTATAAAATATAATATAATATAACAGGGACCCGTAAATGATATAGCGGCAGGGAGATATATTATATTAAATATATATCTCTTTGTCCGCCTTGGGATTTAAATTTAAATAAGGGGGGATCCTGTATATTATTAATAATATTAATATATATGAGATATATATATTACTTTTCCAATAGTATAATTATTCTTTTAATCTACGTATAATATAGTAGTAGATGATTAAATGGTCCAATGGAGTAAAATATAATTTATTTGTATATTTATAATATAATAATAATATATATATTAATGTATTATATTAAATAATAATATGAATAAGATTGTATAAGGTGTATATATTATACTACTCCATCTGAAAGGATGATACTATATAATATTATATAATATATACAGGGAGATATATAATATATATATAATATATAATATATAATATAATATAATATAATATAAAGGTATATATCATTATATAATATAAAGGTATATTGGGGGGTATTATATTTTAATAATAATATAATATGTAAAATATATGATATAATATAAAGGTATATACAGGGGGTCGCCATTTAATTACATTTCATTACATTTCATTATATTTAATTACATTTCATTATATTTAATTACATTTCATTATATTTCAATATATTTCATTATATTTAATTACATTTCATTATATTTCAATATATTTCATTATATTTAATTACATTTCATTAGCGGGAGAGATAATGGATATTATAAGATATAAAGGAGTATATAGGTATTATATATAATATATATATATATATAGGGTCCTGTGTATGAAGTATGCGGGTATTATATAATATAATTATTATATATAATTATAATATATTATTATATAATATATAAAAAATATATATTATAGGTAGGGAGATATATAAAATATTCATATATATTAATAGGATATAATATAGATATTATAAATATAAAAGGTATATAATATGGTAATTAATCTTATAAGTAAATAATATAATTAATAATATAATTATAAAATATATAATAATATATAATTATATATATAAAAAAATAAAAAATAGAGAATTAGCTTAATTGGGTATAGCATTCGTTTTACACACGAAAGATTATAGGTTCGAATCCTATATTTTCTATCATTTTTGTATAAAATATTAATATAATAATAAATATAATATAATACAAAAAGAATAATAATAAATATAATAATAAATAAATAAATATATTATATAATAAGGATCTTATTATTATCTAATAAAAGATATGAGTGAGTATATATATATATATATATTAAAGATAAAAGGGGAATAATAAATAAAAAGAATGACACATTTAGAAAGAAGTAGACATCAATTATATCCATTTCATATAGTAATACCATCACCATGACCATTAATAGTATCATTATCATTATTATCATTAGCATTATCATTAGGATTAACAATGCATGGATATATTGGTAATATAAATTTAGTATATTTATCATTATTTGTATTAACATGTAGTGCATGTTTTTGATTTAGAGATATTATTGCTGAAGCAACATATTTAGGTAATCATACTATAGCTGTTAGAAAAGGTATTAATATAGGATTTTTATTATTTGTATTATCAGAAGTATTAATTTTTGCTGGATTATTTTGAGCTTATTTTCATATAGCTATAAGTCCTGATATTCTATTAGGTAGTTGTTGACCACCAGTAGGAATTGAAGCTATTAAACCAACTGAATTACCATTATTAAATACTATTATTTTATTATCATCAGGTGCTACTATTACATATAGTCATCATGCATTAATTAATAGAGATAGAAGTAAAGCATTATCAGGATTATTAATTACATTCTGATTAATTGTTATTTTTGTAGCTTGTCAATATATTGAATATACTAATGCTACATTTACTATTACTGATGGTGTATATGGTTCAGTTTTCTATGCTGGTACTGGATTACATTTCTTACATATGGTTATGTTAATTATTATGTTAGGTATTTGCTATTGAAGAATAAGAAACTATCATTTAACTTCTAATCATCATGTCGGATATGAAACTACCGTTTTATATTGCCATGTCTTAGATGTTATCTGATTATTCTTATATATTTGCTTCTATTGATGAGCTCTAGTTTAATATATTAAAACACCCATAGTTATATATAATTAATATTCTATATACATTATTATTATTATTCTTTATATAATAAACCCAATATACAAAATATATATATAATATTTTTTTTATTTTTTATTATATTATATATTATTATATAAATATTATATAAATATTATATAAATATTATATAAATATAATATTACTTAATATCTATTACCCACCCCCCCATCCCCTACAGGAAATGGGTTATATATATATTTAATATATATATTTAATATTTATATATATTATATAATAGCCTCCCCCCTATAATAAATATCTATATATATAATATAATTATATGATATCCATAATATGTAAATATTAATTATTTCCCCTATTATTTTATATATTTATATATTATACACAAATATAATATATAAATATTATATTTATAATATCAGGAATCCGCATACAAAGTACCTGGGAGATATAATAGATATATATATAATCTTTGTATATATAAATATTAAATGTATTACCCTAATAATATATTATATTAACTCTAATATCATATATACATCTTCCCTGCCGCTATGCGGCAAGGAAATACATAATATATCTATATCTATATCTATATCTATACCATATTAATAATATTATCAATATTTATGATATATATTATATATCTCTATATATATATATATTATCTCTCATATATATAATATAATTATACCTCTGTTATATAATATACAGGGATTCCCCCCACCCGAAGTGGGAGTATTTATATTGTAGATATATATTATAATGAGTACAATATAATATATATATATTATATATTATTATTATGTATATTATATAATATAATTTATTATATATGACGGAAAATAGTAATCAATAATATTGATCTTTATTATATATAATATATGTATTATACATATTACATATAATATAATTATATCTCTGTTATATATAATATTCTCCCACGGAGTGGATCCCTAATAATATAGTAAATATAAATATAGTGGATATAATATTATTATATCATATTCTATATTATTATTATATTATATAATAATATTATTATATAATATTAATTATCATATTATGATATATAATATACTGGGGCAGGGCAGTATTTATATATTATATAAATATAAATTATATATTCTGATTATCTATTAGTATATAATATTATATACTCCCCCCCCTATAATCCCCCCCCCCTCTTGTAGTCTTGTAGTCTTGTAGAGGGGGGGGGAGGAGTATATTAGATTATTATCTAACAATAATAATAATATCTCCCGCAAATGATATAGCGGACAGGGACCCGCATATGATATAGCGGGAGGTAAATATATATTTTACCTATACGAAGGTATTTCTGATATTAATAAGTTATGTATTTCATTCTAACTAATATATTAGTAACTATTCATAATATGTATATTATATTATACATAATAATATATATAATATTATAATAGAAATATAAAAAGGGTATATATATAATATATAAATGAATATATATTTATATTTTCCTTCTAACAGAGGGAAGATATTATCTCCCTGATATTATATAATAATATACTTCATATATATATATTAATATATATAATTAATATATAAATATAATATATTTATATGACAGGGACCCCTTTTAGGGGGGGAGGTAAATAAAAAGAATATATATATATATATATTAAATATTTATTTAATAAATAATATATAATTTATATCTTATATTAAAGAGATGAAGAGAATCGAACTCTTATTATGTAGATCTGCAATCTAATAGTTTAACCGTTAAACAACACCTCCATAATAATATTATTACAACAGATAATATAATAATAATATTATAGGGACCTGTATAGCGGACAGGGTATAATATGGGATATTATTATAATAATTAATACCCCGCCTTACAGGCGGGGGGGGGATACTTATATGAATATATTTATTATATTAATATAGTAGATATATATATATATAATATATAATATAAATATATATATATATATATAAAAGTAAGTTAAATAATGTAAATATAATTTAATAGGTAGAATGTATGTTTTTAGGGGCATATTATCTAAGTTCGAATCTTAGTATTTACATATATATAATATGCTTTTAAAGGGAATCGAACCACATGTATATAAATCTTCAGTTT
Organism: Arxiozyma heterogenica; assembly: GCF_036370985.1. Lineage (NCBI taxonomy): Eukaryota > Fungi > Ascomycota > Saccharomycetes > Saccharomycetales > Saccharomycetaceae > Arxiozyma > Arxiozyma heterogenica. The sequence goes on along the minus strand of NW_027042655.1, from coordinate 22,144 downwards.
ATTGCTTTACCACTAAGCTATAAAAGCTATAATATTAATTATTATATCATATAAATTATTATTACTTATAATAATATTATATTATAATATTATAAGTAAATGTAATATTATATTAATAGATAAAAGTAAGTATTATAATTTATATAATAAATATATATATTTATATAGGAAGGGTTTTCAATGTTGGTAGTTGGAGTTGAGCTGTAAACTCAATGGTTATATACCTTCATAGGTTCGATTCCTATCCCTTTCATATATTATATAATTACCATTCCATATATTTTATATATAAAGAAAGTATATAATAATATATATATGGAAAGGTTAAATATAATTATTATCATATAAATAATATCAAATTATATATATAATAATAATATATAATTATAATGTTTTTATAGCTTAAAGGTTAAAGCATCTCACTGTTAATGAGATTATATAGGTTCAATTCCTATTAAAAACTAATATATATATATTATATCTTTAAGGGGTTATATTTTAATTTGGTAGAATTATTGTGTTGCATACAATAGATATGAGTTCAAATCTCATTAACTCCAATATATTATATATATATATATATATAATAATAATAATATATATATTATAATATAATATAATATAATATATAAAAATATTATATATAATATATTATAACAGGGACCCGCTAATGAAATGTAATTAAATGTAATTAAATGTAATGATATAGGGACCCGCCTTTTCAAAGCGGGAGATATTATTATATTAAAGATATTGAAACTATAATTCAATAGGTTAGAATAGTATTTTGATAAGGTACCAATACAAGTTCGATTCTTGTTAGTTTCATAATAATATATAATATATTGATAATTATTATAATTATAATATATATATTGTTATATATATTAATATAGGTTAGTTGACTGAGTGGTTTAAAGTGTGATATTTGAGCTATCATTAGTTATATTTAACTACGTAGGTTCGAATCCTACACTATCCGATTTATATTAATATTTAATATTAAATGTGTGGAATATTGAACCCAGGGAAGATCCTAGGTTTGAAACCTACACTATCCAATTTATATTATTCGTGTGGTATATCGAATACAGGGAAGATCCTAGTGCTCAAATACTACACTATCTGGTATATATTAATATATTTAATATTAAAAATATGGTATGTCGAATCCTACATTCTCCAATTTATATTTAATTATTATATTAAATATATAGTATATTAATTACTTAATAAAAGGTTCAAATCTATATCATTTAATTTATATTAAATTATTATATTAAATATATAGTATATCCACCTAGGATAATCCTAGGTATAAATTATAGATTATATAATCTATATAAATAATTATATAATAAGATATATATATTTCTCAAATATATATATAAAGTATATTTGAGATCTACACTATCCGATTAATATTAATATTATACCCCCCCCTCTATGATCTATGATCTATGATCTATGATCTATGAGGGGGGGGGAGTAGTATATCGGATTTAGGTATATACCCTAGGTTTTAATTTTATAAAATCTATAATATATTAATAATAATATATTGAGTTCTCCTTAAGAAATATTTTAAATATATAGGGATTCATATAGTGAGATATTCTATAATTTTATATTATATGTATATATATATAATATATATTATATATATTAATCTTTAATAAAGATTAGATAAGATAAGATAATCTAAGATAAGATTATTATTTTATACTTCCACACTCCCCCTCTATGATCTATGATCTATGATCTACGAGGGGGGTGTGGTAAGTTATATATATATAATATATTATCATAAAATAATGATTAATATACTATACTATATTATATATATAATATATATATATATTAGGGAATATATATTTATATATATAAATATATTAGGTATATATATTATGAGAGTATATTTAAGATGATTATACATCATACCCGCCCCCTCTATTACAAGGCCCCACTTATAAAGAAGTTATTCGTGGCAAGGCCCCACTTATAAAGAAGTTATTCGTAGGAGAAGGGGGGGGGCGGTATAGTATAATAACAATATATCATATTATATTATATATAATATATATACTCGTATAATGGATAATTTATATATATTAAAATATAAAAAATATAATATAACAGTAACCTGTATAGGTTCTCCTGGAGAATATATATAAAGGATATATTTGATATTTATACTATTCGATATATATTTATATAAATAATATATGGTATATCAATTACCTACCATAAGGTAATATGTGAGTCCTACACTCCCACACCCCTAGGAGGAGGGTGTGGGAAGTATAATATCGTTAATATCTATATATTATATGAATATCAAATCATATATTATCTTCCGTATCACAGGTCCCTGATATAATATTGATAGTATATATATATACATATATATATATGGGGAGGGGATAAGATTTTATATTATCTTCCGTATCACGGATCCCTGTATATATTATATATGATAATATATATAATATGTGAGATATGGGATAAATTCATAAGGATTTAAATACTATACTACCATATAGCTTTCTACTGGGTAGGGTGGGGGGTAATATATTATATATTACTATATAAGTAATATTTCTATTCTTTATTAGAGATATTATTATTAATATATTTAATAATAATAAATAATAATATATATTTTCATATAGTGTAAAGATATATATTTATATAAATATATATATATATATAATAATGAGATAATATATATTATTATAATAAATAAAGAGAGTACATTATAATAAAAATAATAATAAAGTAATAATATATAAATTAATAAAATAAATATATATAATATATATATATAATATATATATATATATATCAACTATTATAGTAAAGATATTATATGATAGGACAGGGTATATAAAAATATATATTATATAGGATTCCGTGTACTTCCTAGGTGGGGGGGGGGTAGGGAATAATATATAAATATATATGTTAAAGATATATAATTAATAGGATATAAAAAGTGGTACAAAGATGATTATATTCAACAAATGCTAAAGATATTTCAATTATGTATTTTATTTTAGCATTATTTAGTGGTATAGCAGGATCAGCTATGTCAATAATTATTAGAATGGAATTAGCAGCGCCAGGATCACAATATTTACATGGTAATAATCAATTATTTAATGTATTAGTAGTAGGTCATGCTGTATTAATGATTTTTTTTTTAGCGATGCCAGCATTAATTGGTGGTTTTGGTAATTATATGTTACCATTAATAATTGGAGCGACAGATATATCATTTCCAAGAATTAATTCAATTGGTTTTTGATTATTACCGATAGCATTAGTATGTTTAGTACTATCAACATTAGTAGAATCAGGGGCGGGTACAGGTTGAACAGTTTATCCACCTTTAGCTTCAATTCAAGCTCATTCAGGGCCTAGTGTTGATTTAGCTATTTTTGCATTACATATAACATCAATTTCATCATTATTAGGGGCTATTAATTTTATTGTAACAACATTAAATATAAGAACAAATGGTATGTCAATGCATAAAATACCATTATTTGTATGAGCTATTTTTATTACAGCATTTTTATTATTATTATCATTACCAGTATTATCAGCAGGTGTAACAATGTTATTAATGGATAGAAACTTTAATACTTCATTCTTTGAGGTAGCTGGTGGAGGAGATCCAATTTTTTATCAACATGCTTTTTGATTCTTTGGACATCCTGAAGTATATATTTTAATTATTCCAGGATTTGGTATTATTTCACATATTGTATCAACATATTCTAAAAAACCAGTATTTGGTGAAATTTCAATAGTATATGCTATAGCATCAATTGGTTTATTAGGATTCTTAGTATGATCACATCATATGTATATTGTTGGTTTAGATGCTGATACTAGAGCTTATTTCACATCAGCAACAATAATTATTGCTATTCCTACTGGTATTAAAATTTTTAGTTGATTAGCTCTAATTTATGGTGGATCAATTAGATTAGCTGTACCTATAATGTTTGCTATTGCATTCTTATTTTTATTCACTATTGGTGGTATAACAGGTGTAGCTTTAGCTAATGCATCATTAGATGTAGCATTCCATGATACATATTATGTTGTAGCACATTTCCATTATGTATTATCAATAGGAGCTATTTTCTCATTATTCGCTGGTTATTATTATTGAAGCCCACAAATGTTAGGTTTAGATTATAATGAAAAATTAGCACAAATTCAATTCTGATTAATCTTTATTGGTGCTAATATCGTATTCTTACCTATGCATTTCTTAGGTGTAAATGGTATGCCTAGAAGAATCCCTGATTATCCTGATGCTTTTGCTGGTTGAAATTATGTTTCTTCTATTGGTTCTATTATCGCTATAGCTTCATTATTCTTATTTATTTATATTATATATGATCAATTAGTAAATGGTATTACTAATAGAAACACTCATAAATTAATTTATAAAACTCCTGACTTTATAGAATCTAATAGAATCTTTAAATTTAATGTTATTAAATCTTCTTCTATTGAATTCTTATTAAATTCACCCCCTGCTGTTCATGCTTTTAATACTCCTGCCGTTCAATCTTAATATTATTAATATTCTTTTATTATTATATTATTACTATATAATATATATATATTATATATATTTTTATATACTATATATATATATAGTTTACTATATTATTATAATTTTTCATATATATTATTATTATATCATAATAACAGGGAGATATTATATCTTTAATATATTAATATAATATTATAAATATATAAAACAGGATATTATAATATACACTATATCTCATATATATATATTATTTATCATAATAATATCATTATATAGATTATATATTAATAATCTTCCTATAATATTTAATAATATTATATAATATATCTAACAATATAATATTATTGTCTATCACCCCCCCCCCTCTCTCTAATATATCATAGTATATCATAATATATCATAGTATATCATAATATACTCTAGAGGGGGGTTAGTCTGGTAGATATTATATTATTAATATATATCATATTAATATTATAATATTATTATTTATATAATATAAATAAGGGGTCCGTCCCCCTGCCACAGAGTTATAAATGGGTTCCTGTAAAAAAGGGGGGGGGCGGAGTATAGATATATAATTTATTATATGATATAATATATATATTGATATATATATGTTTTTATTTATATTAAATTGATATTAATCTACTATATATATTATAGTGTTGAAGAATATCATAATAAATAAATGACAATAGGATATGCCACAATTAATTCCATTTTATTTTATGAATCAATTAACATATGGATTTTTATTATTTGTTGTATTATTAGTATTATTTTCACTAATTTTATTACCAATAATTATGAAATTATATGTATCTAGATTATTTATTACTAAATTATAATGAATAATATACCATTTTATATTACTTTTCCTACCTAGTATTGTTATCATCGTATAAAAGGAAAGTAATATATTTACTATATAATCTATATATTATTTAGATTTATTAATATTTATATATATTATATATAATTATTATAAATAAAATATTTATTTATATTTAAATAATATTAAATATTATTAATAATAATTATATATTACTGGGTCTGCCATCCTCCGCTCTTTATATTATTAATATACTGCTCCTCCTACCACTGAGTTATAAATAGGTTCCTGTATTGAAGGGAGTACCTATTTATTAATATATTAATATGAGTGGGGGTGGTGATAGGTATCCACAAGTGGATATATATATAAATTAATATATATATATATATATATTATACTGCCCTCCTTATTGGAGTATTATTCCTGATAATATTATTATAATAATAAATATAATAATAATTATATATTATATATTATATTATATTATGTTAAATAATATTATATTATTTTTATATAATATATCATATCCGGCCTCCTTTCAGGAAGGCCGGGTATATATTAATATTTCAATATAATAATATATATTAATATATTATATTGTATATATATTATATATATATAATACTTTATATCTGGATTCTTTCATAAGACCGGGTACATATTAATATTTTAATAAAATATTATATATATTATTATATTATATATAATATTATATAGGGACCCGCAATATCATTTGCGGGCAGGGACCCGCAAATGATATTGCGGGAGGGTATGGGAGTATTATGTTATATTTATAACATATTCCATATCCAGTTCCTTACAGGACCAGGTAGATATATATCAATATAATATTATATATTATATATTATATATATTATATATATATATATATATTTATAGGATATATAAAAATTATTATAGAATAATATGAGAACATTTATTAATTCACCATTAGATCAATTTGAGATTCAGCTAGTAATAGGATTTCAACTACCATTAATGAATTTAAGTAATTTAAATATTACAACATTTACTATTTTTAGTATAATTTTATTAATTGTTGTATTATTTTTATATTTATTACCTAATAATAATATTATTGGTAATAAATGAATAGTATTTAATGAAATTATTTATGATACTATTATAAATATAATAAAAAATATAGTACAAAGTGATATATCAAAAAGTAATCAAGGTATGTTATATTTTCCTTTAATTTATACATTCTTTGTATTTATTATGTTAGCTAATTTATTAAGTTTAATTCCTTATACTTTCTCATTAACATCTAACTTTATGTTTATTATAGCATTAAGTATAACTGTATGATTTGGTATAACTATTTTAGGATTATATAAACATGGTTTAGTTTTCTTTTCATTATTTATCCCTCATAATACACCATTAGTATTAGTACCATTATTAGTTATAATTGAAATATTATCATATATAGCTAGAGCTGTTTCATTAGGTTTAAGATTAAGTGTTAATAATCTGCGCTGGACATTTATTATTAAGTATTTTAAGTGGATTATTATTTAATTTTATGTCTATTAGCTTAATTACTTTATTTTTAGGCTCTATCCCTTTATTAGCTATCTTAGCTATCTTCTTCTTAGAAATCGCTATTGGTTTAATTCAAAGTTATGTTTGAAGTATCTTAACCGCTTCTTACTTAAAAGATGCTTTATACTTACATTAATTATTATATAATCATTAATATTTATATTAATATATATATTATATTATATAATATCTATTAATATTCTTTTATTATATACTCTTAATCTTATCTCTCATATTATCATTCATTTATTTATACTTAAATATATATATTATATTATTAATAATAATATAATATTAATATAATTTATATTTATATATAAATATCATATATCATAATATATAAATTATGTATCCCACTATACCTCACCCCCCCCCCCACCCTTGAAAAGGGTGGGGAGAATATATAATATATCTCCCTGTATAATATTATTATATATATTATATATATATAATATATATATATAATCTATTATATTATATACCCCCCCTTTTTCAGGGGGTTATAAAAAGGTATTATAATATATGAGAGATATTATATATAATATATAATATTATAATCTTATATATATATTATAATATAATAAATATTATATAATATTATTATTATTATTAAATAATAAATAAAATATATTCAACATATATATTATCAGGGACCCCCCCCCTTATTGGAATATTGGAATATTGGGATATTAGAATATTGGAAGGGGGGGAGATATTTACATATTTTATATAGGATAATAATATTTATTATTATAAATAATATAGTAAATATTATATATAATATAATTATTATATATTTTACTACCGTCCAATATTATAAGTTATATGTTATTACTCTTACCGTATGTGGTGGTATATCTAATAATAGATATATTCCTATCCTATTATTAATAATAATAATATTAAAAAGAGAATAAAGCAGTATATCGCTATTATTATTATAAATATAATTATATAATATTATATAATATAATATATTAACATTATTAATAATAATATATCTCCCTGTATATATCCTTAATATATATGTTTATATATTTCCTCTCATCATGGGATCTACTCTTTCATGTTTTATGTGTGGGGATGGACCTGCAATTTCTACATCAAAGCAGGGAGGAACCCGCCATATCATTTGCGGGGAGGGACCCGCCTTTTCAAAGCGGGAGAATAGTATATAATGTAATTATATCATATATTATTAAATATATATTATGGATAGTATAATATTTATATTAAAGGTATTTATTGAATCTAATATACCACAGATTAATATTAATTGGATAGTATAGAATATCAACCTAGGTATTCGATATCTCACATATATTATATAATATATATTATTATAAAATATAATAATATAAGATACGAACGTATAATCTTTTCTGGATTTAATAATCCATACATTTAATATTATAATGAATATTATTACTTCCTACATACCCCCGGTAGGGGGTATATTATATATAATATCTATATATATATAATATACTATTTAATTATATATTATTATATATAATATAATATAATATAATATTATATTATTATATCATAATATTAGTATATATTGAAGTATAATATTATATATAATATAATTATATATATATATCAGGGGGCCCGCGAACAAAGTACGCGGGAGGGCCCGGAAGGATTATTCTATTATATAATATAATATTTATAAAAGAAAGTGATATAATAAATAATTATATATATTATTATATAATAAAGATAATAATATTATCTGTTTTTTTTTTGAAGTATATATATATATATATATAATATATATATATAATATTATATTATCTATAATAAGATCTTATCGTCTAATGGTTACGACATCACCTCTTCATGTTGAAAATATCGGTTCGAATCCGATTAAGATTAATAAAGACCGATAATTATATTTAATAAATATAAATATAATTATAAATTAATAATAAATATTATTATAAATACCCGTTATACGGAATATATAAATAATATATATAAATATTTATTATAAATAATATTATATAATATAATAATATGTTATATAATATAATAATATGTTATATAATATAATATAATATATAATATATATATATAAAATATATAATACTACTACTTTATCATATAAAAAGGGGGGGGGAGAAGAACCTTATAATAGAGGGCAGGGCAGTATAATATAAAATATAATATATATATTATAATATAATAAATATATTAATATAATTATATTAAATATAATAAGGTATAATATAATATAATATATTATATTATAATAAATATAATAAGGACCTCCTCTTAAGGAGGAGGTAAGTGGATAATATATATATAGATAAGATATATATATTAAATATGATATATAATTAATAAAAAGGGTATATTAAGTATAGATATATATAATATATATGATATAAAGATATATATATATATATATAATATAAAGATAAGGTTATGACATTTAGAAAATCAAATGTATATTTAAATATAGTGAATAGTTATTTAATTGATTCACCACAGCCATCATCAATTAATTATTGATGAAATTTAGGGTCATTATTAGGGTTATGTTTAGTAATTCAAATTTTAACAGGTATTTTTATAGCAATGCATTATTCATCAAATATTGAGTTAGCATTTTCATCAGTAGAACATATTATGAGAGATGTTCAAGGTGGTTGAATTTTAAGATATTGTCATGCTAATGGTGCATCATTTTTTTTTGCTTGTATGTATATGCATATAGCTAAAGGATTATATTATGGATCATATAGATCACCTAGAACATTAACATGAATTATTGGAGTAATTATCTTTGTAGCTACTATAGCAGCAGCTTTCTTAGGTTATTGTTGTGTATATGGACAAATGTCACATTGAGGTGCTCTTGTTATTACTAATTTATTTTCAGCTATCCCATTTGTTGGTAAAGATATTGTTGAATGATTATGAGGTGGTTTTTCAGTATCTAATCCTCTAATCCAAAGATTCTTTGCTTTACATTATTTAGTCCCTTTTGTTATTGCTGCATTAGTTATTATGCATTTAATAGCTTTACATGTTCATGGTTCATCTAATCCATTAGGTATTACTGGTAACTTAGATAGATTACCTATGCATGGATATTTTATTTTTAAAGATTTAATTACTGTATTTGTATTTTTAATTATCTTTTCATTATTTGTATTCTATTCACCTAATACATTAGGTCATCCTGATAATTATATCCCTGGTAATCCAATAGTAACACCAGCTTCTATTGTTCCTGAATGATATTTATTACCATTCTATGCTATTTTAAGATCAATCCCTGATAAATTATTAGGTGTTATTCTAATGTTTGGCGCTATCTTAGTTTTATTAGTTTTACCTTTAACTGATAGAAGTGTTATTAGAGGTAATACTTTTAAAATTATCTCTAAATTATTCTTCTTCTTATTCGTATTTAATTTCATTTTATTAGGTGTATTAGGCTCTTGCCATGTTGAAGTACCATTCGTTCAAATGGGACAAATCGCTACATTCTTATACTTCGCTTACTTCTTAATCTTTGTTCCTATTATCTCATATATTGAAAATATTTTATTCTATATCGGTAATTTTAATAAATAATTTATAATTAATATTCTTATTCCCCCCCCCTACCCTGCCCGCCTTAAAAAACGGGTCCATATATATATATTATTATATATATAATATAGAATTATATATATCATATTATTATTATTATATTATCATATTATATAATAATATATAAATTATATATAAATATAATATATATTATATTAATTATTATTCCTCCTTATTAACTATAATTAATATATTATTCTCATAATAATATTAATAATAGATATTTATAAGTATTATATATATAATATATATAATAATATTATATATTATTATTATATAAACACCTAATAGATTATATTATTATTATAGTCTCTCTCACTTTATAAATTTATTATTATATAATATTTATTATTATATAAATAATATATTATATTATATTATATTATATATTTATTAAATATATACTGAATATATATATTAAATATATATAATCTATATATTATATTATCAGGGACCCGCTAATGAAATGTAATTAAATATAATGAAATGTAATTAAATGGCGACCCCCTCCCGCTATATCATATGCGGGTCCCTGTCCGCTATATCATATGCGGGTCCCTGTCCGCTATATCATTGCGGGTCCCTCCCCGCTTTGATGTAGAAATAGCGGCCCCCTATATATTATATATTAATTTATTGTATATATTATATATATCTTTTATAATATATAATATATATCATATTATTATTATATTATACAATATTCTTATGTATTAATATTAATATATATATATATATATTAATATATATTATATATATTTTTTCCTCCCGCGAAGCGGGTCCCTGCCCGCTTCGCAGGTCCCTATTATAGTATAATATTATAATCTATATTATATTATATTATATTATATTATATTATAATATAATAATTATTAAGTAATAATATAATAAATATTAATTTACCACTCATTTATAGTATAATACTATATAATATATTAATATACTCCCCTGCCCTCCCACTATATCATTGCGGGTCCCTGTTATATATTATATAATATGTCATATTATACTTTATAATAATATATCAATTATCTTATATATATTAGATATATATTTTATATATATATTATATATATTTATATAATAGAATATATTATACCATATTATATTCCTTAATAAATATTAATCTTTATTAAGATATTTATGATATAAAATATATTATATTATATCATAATATATATATTATCAATATATAATTATATTATATTATATATTATAATATACAGGGACCCCCCCACCCGAAGGGAGGGGGGGGGGGAGTATTTATATATATATATATATAATTTCTCTATATATAATATTATTATTATTATTACATATTTAATATATTAGAATATTATCTATTATATATAATTATATTATGAATAATATTATTATAAATATATAGATTATAGACAATAGATAATAGATAATATAATATAGAGAATATACTTGCCTCCACCCCAAAAATGGGGAGGGGTCCTGCTATATATATCATAAAATATATATAATATATTAATAGATATATAGAAATTATATAATCAAGGATCCGTAAATGAAATGTAATAAAATGTAATTACAATATAATGGAATGTAATGAAATAGCGGGCAGGGACCCGCATAGTGGACAGGGACCTGCATAGCAGGAGATTATATATAATCAGGGACCCGACTTGAAAAGGCGGGAGATTATATATTATAGATTAAATAATCTATATTATAGAGATATAATATATATTTTCCCTCTAAAAGGGAACTTACTATTATTATCCCTATTAATATGGTATATTATAATATAATAATATCTATATTTTATATTTATTATTATATTATTATTATATTATATAATAATATAATATATAATATATTTCCTATATATTATATATAATAATATAGTAGTAGTAGATACTTTTTTATAACAGGGATATATATCAGATATATATATATTTATATATTATATAATAATATATATATATATTATAGTAGTAAGTATATTAGAATCTACTATATAAATTTATATATAAAGAATAAGGTAATACTTAAATATTATATATTAAGTATATAATATTTATATTCATAATACCTCTTGCATATATAGATCCCTAAAATAATTATAATATCTCCCTGTCTCTCCCGCTTTGAAAAGGCGGGTCCCTGTTATTATATATTATAATATATAATATATATATATATAATATATGATTATAAATTAATATATAATATTATATAAAATATAATCTAATATATTATTATAAAGATAATATGAGTGGGAGGGGAGTATAATATATATATATTATATATTAATATTTTTCATATTATATTATTATAATTATATTATAAGTAATATAAATAATATATATATATATATTATATAAAAATATAAGGTATAAAATATATGAATAATAAAATATATATGTAATATGATGTAATTGGTTAACATATTAGGTTCATGACCTAATTATATACGTTCAAATCGTATTATTACTCATATAATATATCATTATATGATATAATATAATATTTAATTATAGGATATATAATATAATATATTATATAAAAATATAATATATAAAAATTATTAAGGAAAATCATAATAATAATAATATATAAATTATAATATTAATAATTATTTGAAAAGAATAATATATATTATTATTAATAATAATCATAATATATAATATATATATAATAATATATATATTAATATATAATAGTTATATATAATACAAAAATATGTTTATATATTTAAATATTAAATATCATATATTTGATATTATTCAGATAGAAGCCAAATGGTCAGGCGCTTTCTTTGGGTGAAAGATCTAGTTAGTTCGATTCTATCCTATCTGATATTTTACCCTCCCGCTATATCATTGCGGGTCCCTATCCGCTATATCATTTGCGGATCCCTACCCTAATTAAATAAATAATAAATTTATATTATTTATTATAAATATAATATCATAATATTTTTATTATATATATATTCATTATATATTATAATATATATTATAATATATGAATAATATTAAGTACTAATATATATATATAATATACCTTATCTGATATTAAATATAATCTATTTCTTTATATTATCAGGGACCCCCCCCCTTATTGGAATATTGGAATATTGGGATATTAGAATATTGGAAGGGGGGGGGGGGAGTATATATATTAATCTGATATATAATAATATATATATTATATTATAGGATAATAATATTAATAATAGGTATTAATATATGAGGGTATAATTAATTATATCTAGTTCCGCCCCTATCAAAATAAAGTAGATGCTATTCTAAATACTTTATAAAGGGGCGGATCTATATAAACTATTATATATTAATATATATTATATAATAATATAATATCTCCTGCGTACTTTGTATGTGGGTTCCTGTATATAATAATATTATCATTATTACCGTATAATAAATTAATTAATGAATAATTAATAATATATTTTCCCTGTCCATTTTGTGGATCCCTATTACATAAAGATCTTATATATATATAATATATATGTATTATAATATAGGATATAATATAAATATATATAATATTTAAGTATATTTTAATAATATGATATATATGTATATAATAAGATATATATATAATATATACCTGTTTCGATATAAGCCTTATTATAATTAAATATGGGATAAGCGGGTGCTCTAATAATATATATAATATTATATATATATATAAATATATATATATTTATATAAAAATATATAACTATCTATATATACTAATATATATATATTAGTATAAAATAGGAAATAAGTAAATATTATATTATAATATTATATTATATAATATAATAATATAGTAATATTCCTATTATATATAAATTATTATGATAGTGAATAATATATATATTATTAATAATATATATGATATATATATATAATATATATTATATTATGAGAGGATATAATATAAAGATATAATATAATATTATAGGGGGGGGGGAGGGAATATACTAATATATGTGTATTATAATTAATAATATAATAATAATATAATAATAATATTAAATAAAAGTAAGTATATCAGGTGGAGGGTGGAGGTACTGATATAATATGATATTATAAAATAGGATCTGTAGCTTAATAGTAGAGTATCATTTTGTCATAATGAAGGATGTCAGTGCAAATCTGATCAGATTCGTATAAGAATATTAAAAATATTAATAAGGATAGGTAAGATATAATATGGAAAATTCACCATAGGAAAGGTAGATTATTTGCTAAGTAATTGAATTAATATTCTGATGGGTTCGAATCCCATATTTTCCGATAATCTAAAAATATAATAAAAATATTATATATATAATATATATAATAATATTATTGATATATAAAAAATATAAAATATATTTAATATAATATAAATAAAATATAAATAAATATAGGTAAATATATTTCAATGGTAGAAAGAGTATTTGTGGTATACTATATCTAAGTTCGATTCTTAGTATTTACCCTATAAAATATAATATAATATATATAGTGAGACTCGGGGCTATAACAAAGGGGGTATTTGTAATATTATACTACATAATATTAGAAGTGGTATGATATTAAGGTAATTAATTAATATAATAATAAGAATATAGTTTAATGGTAAAACTATTGATTTCAAATCAATCATTAAGGGTTCGAATCCTTTTATTCTTGAATCAATAAAATGAATAAATTATAAGTAATAAATAATAGATTTGAAATAATTATAAAGAAGATTAAAAGAGATAATCATGGATTATAAAATTATTATATAATAAATATAATAAAGCTATTAATAGATATAGGTTACTAATGAATTAATAATGATTCTAATACCTAAGGGAAACCAAAAAATAAATAATAATATTATTATTAATAAAAAGTGATAATAATATATTTATTAAAATATAAATACTAAGTGAACTGAAACATCTAAGTAACTTAAGGATAATAAATCAACAGAGATATTATGAGTATTGGTGAGAGAAAGTAATATAGCCTATAAGTATTATGTAAAATAAATATAAGAATATATAATATATATATTATATAATATATAATATATATATATAAAGGGATTAACAAATTCTAAGGCTAAATACTATTAATAAGTTTAAAGAGTACCGTGAGGGAAAGTATGAAATGGTTATTTTATAAGCAATCATATCATTATATGAAAATATTAATGAGATGATGTACCTTTTGTATAATGGGTCAGCAAGTTATTAATAATTGCGAAATAAGGACATTAAATATAAATAGAGAATAAAAAGTAATATAAATATTAATATAAAAATTAATTATAGGAGTAAATATTAATAGACCCGAAAGCAGATGATCTTACTTTAATAAGATGAGTATAAACGATCGAACAAGTTGATGTAGCAAAATCATTTGAATAATTAAGGTAAGTAAGTGAAAGACAAATCTGATCTGCAGATAGCTGGTTTTCTATGAAATATATGTAAGTATAGCCTTTATAATATATAATATTTAATATATAATATTATATATATATATAATATATATAATATATTAAAGGATGGTATAGCAATTAATATAAAGATTATTTATTAATAATAAATTCCCTAAGGGAAGTATTAAATCTCAAAATATTATATTATATAAAGTAAAGAGTCAGATTATGTGCGATAAGGTAAATAATCGAAAGGGGAACAGCCCAGATTAAGATATAAAGTTCCTAATTTAATATTAAGTGAAAAAAATATTAAAATATTAAAATATAATCAGTTAATGGGTTTGACAATAACCATTTTTTAATGAACATGTAACAATGCACTGATATAAAAAAATATATAAATGATATTAAAAATCATATATATATTAAAATATAATATATATATATATATGTTAATAAATAATATACGGATCTTAATAAATATTAAACTGAATATCTAAATATTATTAATAAAATTAATAATATGGTAATAGAACATTTAATGAGGATATATATTAATTAATAATTAATATATAAAATAATAATTAAATAGAGAATGCTGACATGAGTAACGTTAAAAAAGTATAAACTTTTTCACCTAAAGCATAAGGTTTTACTATAAAAGTACGGCCCCTAATATAATATATCTAAAGATATAATAGATGGGTAAATCTAAATTAATAATAAACATTAATAATAATATTATAAATAAAAATAATATTAAAATTAATCAGGAAAAGGATTAATAAATACCGTAATGAAGACCGACTCAGGTATGTAAGTAGAGAATATGAAGGTGTATTGGATAATTAAGGATAAGGAACTCGGCAAATATAGATCTAAGATTAGATAAGATAAATAAGAACAAGGTTGTACAACTGTTTAATAAAAACACAGCACTTTGCGGAAATGATAAATTAAAGTATAAGGTGTGAACTCTGCTCCATGTTCATTATATAAATAATATATTTGAGAGAGTATATTACTAAATATGGATAAATAGCAGCCTTATTATTGAGGGTTATAATGTAGCGAAATACCTTGGCCACTAAATATGGTCCTGCATGAATGACGTAATGATACAACAACTGTCTCATCCTTAAGCCAAGTGAAATTGAATTAGTCGTGAAGATGCGATTTTGGTATAGTTAGACAAAAAGACCCTATGCAGCTTTACTATAATTAGATAACTTGATTGATTATTAATTTTATTCAGAATATTAAGTAATTGATTAAATAAAATATGAGATACTTATTTTAATTATATAATTTTATCTTATCCATAATAATATATTAATATTAATTATTTATTTAATTCATATTAATGGAAACAGGTTCTAATTGGTAGTTTGAATGGGATGTTCTTTTCAGCAAATTTATCTGATAAAGTCCATATATAATAAAATTAATTTTATATATAAATTATAATATATTATATAAATATATTAATTATAAAAATATTGATATATAATCAATATATAATAGAATAAATAATGTATAGTTAAATTATTAAGAAAATAATATAATTAATCAACAAAAGCTTGTATATTTTTGTATGCGGGTGATATTAATTAAAGATTAATATAAATAAATATAATAGTATAACTATGCTATGATTGTAATACATACGGGTAGAACAAGTACGTAAGTATGGTATAATGAACAAATAATACTGATTGTAAGGATTATTGATAACGAATAAAAGTTACGCTAGGGATAACAGGGTAATATAACGAAAGAGTAGATATTGTAAGTTATGTTTGCCACCTCGATGTCGACTCAACCTATCCTCTTGGTTGTAACAGCTAAGAAGGGTTTGACTGTTCGTCAATTAAAAGGTTACGTGAGTTGGGTTAAATACGATGTGAATCAGTATGGTTTTTATCTACTATACCTAATTTATCAAATTAAATCTCATTATTAGTACGCAAGGATCATAATGAATTAACCTATGGTGTAATTATTAATATCATTATTATTTTAATTATATTATCGTAATTAAGCTAAGTTAATTAATAATAAATATTGAATACATATTAAATATGAAGTATTTTTAATTAGATAATTAAATTGATAATTATATACTATAATTTATTATAGTTATTAGTTACTTAATTATAACTAATTTACTAATTTATCAATTATCTCCTTTATATCTAATCTATTATTTATTTATTATATATTATATATTATAAATATATATATTATTATAGCCACAGAAATAATAATATTCCCTCTTAATATATTTATATTTTATATATATATATATCTATTATATGATAATATCTTATTATCAATAATCTTTTACGATAGAGATTGTATTTAAAATATTATTATTATTATAATATTATATAATATATAATATATTGATAATTATGATAATTATAATATAAAGAGTATATAATTATTATAATACTGTCACTCACTACACTCACCCCCCCCCTGAAAAAGGGGGGGTGAGTGGTTATACTAATATCTTAATATTCTCCCCCTTTAATATATTATATAATATTATATATTACTATTTTATATATATATATATATATATTATTATGAATAGTCTCATAGAGATAATATTATATATATCTATTATATATTACAGGACTTATTATTCTTCCCAATAGAAACCTATATTATTAATATGGTAAGGGTAGGGAGGGGGTTATAATTCAGAGTAAAATTTATTATATCTTATTATATTATAATATTATATTATATTATAATATAGATTTTCTAATTAATAATAAATATTATTTAAATAAAGAATTATATAAATAATAAAAAAATATTATATATATATAATATTTATATATATATATATATATAAATATATATAAAGTATATATAATTATATTATCCCTTCTTGTAATATAATATGTTTATTATTTATATGGGGAGGAGATATATATATATATATATATTATACTAATATATATATATTATATATAATATATAGAATATATTATGATTATATATATATGATATATATAATATTATATAACAAGAGAGTATTTATATATATGGGAAATTATATATATAATTAAACTATTAATATATAATATTATTATATTATTTGACTAATAATATTTTTCCGTGTACCTGTTATAATAAGGTGGACCCCACCCACCCCTGTCGGGTGGGTGGGAGTATATATATTAATCATATATATATATATAATATATATATTATATAATATATATATCTTAATATTATTAAGTATAAATATCTATAGATTAAATAATATATAATTAATATAATAGGATCTTATATTGTTAAGAGAGTTTTCCACTTCTATAGGATTTCATAATTAATATTATTAATTATGGGGGGAGAAAAGCGGGAGTAAAGACTATTAAGAGAATAATATATAAATATATAATATATATTAATATAAATATAAATATACCTTATTTAATTTTCCTTCTTATTATAAATAAGAATAAAATATAATAATTATATAATATAATATAATAAATAAAATATATAGGGGGATAATATATAGGATAGGTAAGATATTGATATGAAGCCTGCTTTCATCCTTAAAGATCATATTTAAAAATCATTCTTAGGTGGGGGGGGGCCATTTATAAATAAGTTATTAGTGGTAGGGAGCGGTAAAATATATTATTAAGATATATTAAATATCAATATAAAATAATATTATATATAATAATAAGATATATAATATTATAAGTAGTAAATATATAAATTAATTAAAAAAAGTAAGGATTAATTTATATATAAGAATATAAATTATACTACCGTCTAGTGGGTGCCTGATAATATTAATAAATATATAAAGAGTATAGTTATATTAGCTTAATTGGGTATAGCATTCGTTTTGTAATCGAAAGATTTAAGGTTCAAGTCCTTAATATAACATTAATAAATTAGACTAAATTAATATTATATTAATATTAAGAATATATAAAGAAAAAGATAAAAAATGTTAAGTATTATGAATATTATAACAACATTATATAATGATGTGCCAACACCATATGGATATTATTTTCAAGATTCAGCAACACCAAATCAAGAAGGTATTTTAGAATTACATGATAATATTATGTTTTATTTATTAATTATTTTAGGATTAGTATCATGAATATTATTTAATATTCTAAGAACATATACAAAAAATCCTATTGCATATAAATATATTAAACATGGTCAAACAATTGAAATTATTTGAACAATTTTACCAGCTGTTGTATTATTAACAATTGCTTTTCCATCATTTATTTTATTATATTTATGTGATGAAGTTATTTCACCAGCTATAACAATTAAAGCTATTGGATATCAATGATATTGAAAATATGAATATTCAGATTTTATTAATGATAGTGGTGAAACAATTGAATTTGAATCATATGTAATTCCTGATAGTTTATTAGAAGAAGGACAATTAAGATTATTAGATACTGATCTATCAATTGTTGTACCAGTTGATACTCATATTAGATTCTTAGTACTAGCTGCTGATGTTATTCATGATTTTGCTATTCCTAGTTTAGGTATTAAAGTTGATGCTACTCCTGGTAGATTAAATCAAGTATCAGCCTTAATCCAAAGAGAAGGTGTATTCTATGGTATGTGTAGTGAATTATGTGGTAGTGGACACGCTTTAATACCTATTAAAATTGAAGCCGTATCTTTACCTAAATTCTTAGAATGATTAAATGAACAATAATATAATATTATATATAGTCTATATATATATTATATATAATATTTTAATATTTTATATATATCTTTTTATATATAATAATTATTAATATTCTTCTTTTTATATATTATATTAATAATTTTATTAATTAATATTATTATACTCCCACTTTGTGGGTCCCTGCCCACTTTGCGGGTCCCTCCCCACTAATGAAATAGCAGAGTCCCTCCCCGAAGGGAGCCCCTCCCCGAAGGGGAGTATTACTAATATTTTTAGTATATGATAGTACTACTATCCTTATTATAAATATAGATATCAAAATTATATATTATTATTAATATCTTTATCTCTATATTATATTAATATAACTATAATTAATATACTAGGACCACCCCGAAGGGGAGTATTAATATATATTTATATATATATATTATATATATATTAGTTATAATATATCTATACCTTGTCATAGATATATTATTATATATTTAATATATATAATATAATCTTTATTATTGATTATATTAATTACTAGATAATATATACTTCCATACCCCCCCCCTGAAAAAGGGGGGTATCTCTGTTATATATATGAAATATGAAATATAATATATAAACCTATTATTATAATATAATTTATATTATATATTATATAATATAATATATAAGTTTATTATAATTATAATTTATATATTATATATACTCCCCCCCCCTTCCAATATACCAATATTCCAATATTCCAATATTCTAATAAGGGGGGGGTCCCTGTAAATATAGTATTTTATATATATTAAGAGTAGTTTATTATTTATAATATGTTCTATATTATATTATATTATATAATATTATTTAATTTTTTATTAAATATAATATATTATATATATTATAATGTATATTATATTATTTAGGTAATAATGTATATAATGATATAATAATTATATAATATTCGCTTCATTTATAATAATAATATAATATAAAATAATAATATATTGAAGTGGGTAGGGGAAAGTGTATATATAGACTATATATATATACAGATATCTACATAGGAGATATTAAATTATATTATATATTTATATATCTTTCGCATACTTTATATACTCCCCTTTTTTTTTCACTCCTTTATAAGTGGGGCCTTGCCACGAATAACTTCTTTATAAGTGGGGGCCCTGTATCTTTGTATATTCTTTTAATATACTATTATATATATATATAATATAGTAGAAGAAAATAATATCTAATATTTCACTATATTGATTATTATAGATATAATAGATCTTATTATATATATAATTTATTATTGATTAATAATATTAATATATATTTATATATATATGATATTATAATGAAATTATATAATATAATATAATAATAATAATTATATGTAATATATATAAAATATATTATATTGCAATATAATATAATTTATAAG